>NC_084629.1:28524331-28526831 GCF_033978795.1 Nerophis ophidion | reverse complement strand
ATCATGAGAAACGGACAATATATTGCCAAAAGTATTTGGCCACCTGCCTTTACTCACATGTGAACTTGAAGTGCCGTCCCATGGCATTTTCCAAAATGCCCAACTCCTGAAAAACAACCCCACACCACAATTCCTCCTCCACCAAATTTCACAATGCAGTCCGAAATGTAGAGTTCTCCTGGCAACCTCCAAACCCAGACTCGTCCATCAGATTGCCAAATGGAAAAGTGTGACTTATCGGTCCACAGAACATGCATACAAACCCCGTTTCCATATGAGTTGGGAAATTGTGTTAGATGTAAATAAAAACGGAATACAATGATTTGCAAATCATTTTCAACCCATATTCAGTTGAATATGCTACAAAGACAACATATTTGATGTTCAAACTGATAAAAAAAATTTTTTTTTGCAAATAATCATCCATCCATCCATTTCCCACCGCTTATTCCCCTTTTGGGGTCGCGGGGGGCGCTGGCGCCCATCTCAGCCACAATCGGGCGGAAGGCGGGGCACACCCCGGACAAGTTGCCACCTCATCGCAGGGCGCAAATAATCATTACTTTTAGAATTTGATGACCGCAACTCATGACAAAAAAGTTGGGAAAGGTGGCAATAAATACTGATAATGTTGAGGAATGCTCATCAAACACTTATATGGAACATCCCACAGGTGTGCAGGCTAATTGGGAAGAGTTGGGTGCCATGTTTGGGTATAAAAGCAGCTTCTAAGAAATGCTAAGTAATTCATAAACAAAGATGGGGCGAGAGTTACCACTTTGTAAGCAAATTGTCGAACAGTTTTAGAACAACTCTCAACGAGCTATTGCAAGGAATTTAGGGATTTTACCATCTACGGTCCGTAAAGTCATCAAAAGGTTCAGAGATTTTGGAGAAATCACTGCACGTAAGCGATGATATTACGGACCTTTGATTCCTCAGGCAATACTGCATCAAAAACCCACATCATTGTGTAAAGGATATCACCACATGTGCTCAGGAACACTTCATAAAACCACTGTCAGTAACTACAGTTGGTCGCTACATCTGTAAGTGCAAGTTAAAACTCTACTATGCAAAGCCAAACCCATTAAACAACAACATGAAACGCCTCCGGCTTCGCTGGGCCTGAGCTCATCTAAGATGGACTGATGCAAAGTGGAAAAGTGTTCTGTGGTCTGACGAGTCCAAATTTCAAATTGTTTTTGAAAACTGAGGACGTGGTGTCCACCAGAACAAAGAGGAACATAACCATTCGGATTGTTATAGGTGCAAAGTTCAAAAGCCAGCATCTGTGATGGTATGGGCGTGTATTAGTGCCCAAGGCATGGGTAACTTACACATCTGTGAAGGCACCATTAATGCTGAAAGGTCCATACAGGTTTTGGAGCCACATATGCTGTCATCCAAGCAACGTTATCATGGACGCTCCTTCTTATTTCAACAACACAATGCCAAGCCACGTGTTACAACAGCGTGGCTCCGTAGTAAAAGAGTGTGGGTACTTTCTCGGCCCGCCTGCAGTCCAGACCTGTCTCCCGTCAAAAACGTGTGCCGCATTATGAAGCGTAAAATACGACAGCGGAGACCCCGGACTGTTGAACGACTGAAGCTCTACATAAAACAAGAATGGGAAATAATTCCACTTTCAAAGCTTCAACAATTAGTTTCCTCAGTTCCCAAACGTTTATTGAGTGTTGTGAAAAGAAAAGGTGATGTAACAAAGTGGTGAACATGCCCTTTCCCAACTACTTTGGCACGTGTTGCAACCATGAAATTCTAAGTTAATTATTTGCAAAAAAAACGATGAGTTTGAATATCAAATATCTTGTCTTTGTAGTTCATTCAATTGAATATGGGTTGAAAATGATATGCAAATCATTGAATTCTGTTTATATTTGCATCGAACACAATTTCCCAACTCATATAAAAACAGGGTTTGTATATATATATATATATATATATATATATATATATATATATATATACATACATATACACACACACACATATATATATATACACATATATATAAATAAATGATAAATGGGTTGTACTTGTATAGCGCTTTTCTACCTTCAAGGTACTCAAAGCGCTTTGACACTACTTCCACATTTACCCATTCACACACACATTCACACACTGATGGAGGGAGCTGCCATGCAAGGCGCCAACCAGCACCCATCAGGAGCAAGGGTGAAGTGTCTTGCTCAGGACACAACGGACGTGACGAGGTTGGTTCTAGGTGGGATTTGAACCAGTGACCCTCGGGTTGCGCACGGCCACTCTACCACTGCGCCACGCCGTCCCCATATATATATTGTGTATACATATGTACACACATACATGCATACATATATATATATATATATATATATATATATATATATATATATATATATATGTACTGTATATATATACACACACACACACACACACACACACACACCCACACACACACACACACACACCACTGCATCCCACGCTTTGCAATCGACTT
>NC_084629.1:28499331-28516831 GCF_033978795.1 Nerophis ophidion | reverse complement strand
CGGAGACTGTGGAGTTTAATACCGCAACATCGAAAACTAAGAGGCAGCAGCGGGGTAAGTTACATCAATGAGTTTCCTTCAATTTTATCCGAGAGGAGACTGAGGGCAGCAGCAACACAGAGACTGTGGAATTTTATACCGCAACATCTAAAACTAAGAGGCAGCAGCGGGGTAGGTTACATCAACTAGTTCCAATATTATCCGAGAGGAGACTGAGGGCAGAAGGAACACAGGAGCGCTGTAGCAACACGGAGACTGTGGAGTTTAATACCACGGCATCTAAAACTAAGAAGCAGCAGCGGGGTAAGTTACATTAACAAGCTTCCTCCAATTTTATCCGAGAGGAGACTGAGGGCAGCAGGAAAACCGGAGCGCTGCAGCAACACGGAGACTGTGGAGTTTAATGCCGCAACATATAAAACTAAGAGGCAGCAGCGGGATAAGTTACATCAATGAGTTTCCTCCAATTTTATCCGAGAGGAGACTGAGGGCAGCAGGGAAACAGGAGCGCTGCAGCATCACACAGACTGTGGAGTTTAATACCACAACGTCTAAAACTAAGAGGCAGCACCTGGGTAAGTTACATCAACTAGTTCCAATTTTATCTGAGAGGAGACTGAGGGCAGCAGGAACACAGGAGCGCTGCAGCAACACGGAGACTGTGGAGTTTAATGCCGCAACATCTAAAACAAAGAGGCAGCAGCGGTGTAAGTTACATCAACTAGTTCCAATTTTATCCGAGAGGAGACTGAGGGCAGCAGGAACACCGGAGCTCTGCAGCATCACGGAGACTGTGGAGTTGAGGGCAGCAGGAACATCGGAGCGCTGCAGCAACACGGAGACTGTGGAGTTTTTTGCCACAACATCTAAAACTAAGAGGCAGCAGCGGGGTAAGTCACATCAATGAGTTTCCTCCAATTTTATCCGAGAGGAGACTGAGGGCAGCAGGAAAACAGGAGCGCTGCAGCATCACACAGACTGTGGAGTTTAATACCACAACATCTAAAACTAAGAGGCAGCACCGGGGTAAGTTACATCAACTAGTTCCAATTTTATCTGAGAGGAGACTGAGGGCAGCAGGAACACAGGAGCGCTGCAGCAACACGGAGACTGTGGAGTTTAATGCCGCAACATCTAAAACAAAGAGGCAGCAGCGGGGTAAGTTACATCAACTAGTTCCAATTTTATCCGAGAGGAGACTGAGGGCAGCAGGAACACCGGAGCTCTGCAGCATCATGGAGACTGTGGAGTTGAGGGCAGCAGGAACATCGGAGCGCTGCAGCAACACGGAGACTGTGGAGTTTTTTGCCACAACATCTAAAACTAAGAGGCAGCAGCGGGGTAAGTTACATCAATGAGTTTCCTCCAATTTTATCCGAGAGGAGACTGAGGGCAACAGGAAAACAGGAGCGCTGCAGCATCACAGAGACTGTGGAGTTTAATACCGCAACATCTAAAACTAAGAGGCAGCAGTGGGGTAAGTTACATCAACTAGTTCCAATTTTATCTGAGAGGAGACTGAGGGCAGCAGGAACACAGGAGAGCTGCAGCAACACAGAGACTGTGGAGTTTAATGCCGCAACATCTAAAACTAAGAGGCAGCAGCAGGGTAAGTTACATTAACAAGTTTCTTCCAATTTTATCCGAGAGGAGACTGAGGGCAGCAGGAACACCGGAGCTCTGCAGCATCATGGAGACTGTGGAGTTGAGGGCAGCAGGAACATCGGAGACTGTGGAGTTTAATGCCGCGGCATCTAAAACTAAGAGGCAGCAGCGGTAAGTTACATCAACAAGCTTCCTCCAATTTTATCCAAGAGGAGACTGCGGGCAGCAGGAAAACCGGAGCGCTGCAGCAACACGGAAACTGTGGAGTTTAATGCCGCAACATCTAAAACTAAGAGGCAGCAGCGGGATAAGTTACATCAACGAGTTTCCTCCAATTTTATCCGAGAGGAGACTGAGGGCAGCAGGAAAAAGGGAGCGCTGCAGCAACACGGAGACTGTGGAGTTTAATACCGCAACATCGAAAACTAAGAGGCACCAGCGGGGTAAGTTTCAACAAGGAGTTTCCTCCAATTTTATCCGAGAGGAGACTGAGGGCAGCAGGAAAACAGGAGTGCTGCAGCATCACAGAGACTGTGGAGTTTAATACCACAACATCTAAAACTAAGAGGCAGCAGCGGGGTAAGTTACATCAACTAGTTCCAATTTTATCTGAGAGGAGACTGAGGGCAGCAGGAACACAGGAGTGTTGCAGCACTACAGATACGGTGGAGTTTATTGCCGCAACATCTAAAACTAAGACGCAGCAGCGGGGTAAGTTACATCAACAAGTTTCCTCCAATTTTATCCAAGAGGAGACTGAGAGTAGCAGGAAAACAGGAGTGCTGCAGCAACACGGAGACTGTGGAGTTTGTTACTGCAACATCTAAAGCTCAGGGGCAGTAACGGGTCATCAACACGTTTCCTCCAGAATTATATAAAGTGAGACTGTGGGCAGCAAAGAAACAAGAGGATTGCAGCAAAGTGGAGACAAAGCATAATACTGCAACACCCAAAACCTAAAGGGCAACAACTGAGTACAGTATGTTAAATCAGATAGTGTTCTCCAATTTTTTTAAAAAGAGACTGAGGGCAGCAAGAAAATCACGGCACTGCAGCAAAGTATAAACTCTGGAGTAAAACACTGCAACATCCAAACCTAAGGGCCAGTCATGAGGTATGTCACAATCAGAAAATATCCACAAATTTGATATGAAAGGAGACTGAGGGCAGCAAAGGTAGACCACGGTACAACAACGAAACATTCAAAACTAAGTAGGGGTAAAGGTGTAAGTTCCCATCAACAAATGTCCTTAAATTTTTATCTAAGATGGGACAAGGGAAGCAGGAAAACAGGAGCGTTGCAGCAAAGGTAAGACTGTGGAGTTGATCCTTGCAACATTTGAAGTTCAGTGGCAGTAAAGGGGTAAGCGACATCAAAAAGTTTCCTCCAAAATTATCCAAAGGAGACTGCGGGCAAAAAGGAAACAGGTGCAATGCAGCAAAGTGGAGACTATGAAGTATAATACTACGACACCCAAAAGCTAAAGGGCAACAACAGAGTACAGTATGTTAAATCAGCTAGTTTCCTTCAATTTTTTGGGCAGGAGACTGAGGGCAGCGAAGTATAGACTCTGGAGTAAAACACTGCAACATCCAAACCTAAGGGCCAGTCATGAGGTAAGTCACAATCAGAAAATATCCTCAAATTTAATACGAGAGGAGACTGAGGGCAGCAAAGGTAGACTACAGTACAACAACGAAACATTCAAAGCTAAGTCGCAGTAAAGGTTTAAGGTCCCATCAACAAATGTCATCAATTTTGATCTGAGATGAGACAAGGGAAGCAGGAAAACAGGAGCGCTGCAGCAAAGTCAAGACTGTGGAGTTTTATCCTGCAACATTCAACGCTAAGAGGTATCAATATAGTGTAGTATGTCAACATCAGCGAGTGTCCTCAAATTCTATCCGAGTTGAGACTGGGGGCAGCAGATAAGCAGGGGTGCTCCAGCAAAATAGAGACTCTGGCGTTCAGTACTGCAACATCTACAACGAAGGAGCAGCAACAAGGCGTCGTACATTACATCAGCAAGTTTTCTCAAATGTGATCCTAGAGGAGACTGAGGGTAGCGAGAAAAACAGGAGTGGTGAATGTGGACTATTATAATGAAACGTCCAAAATTAAGGGGCAGCAATGGGGTAAGTCACCATCAGCAAATATGCTCACATTTTATCAGAGAAGACAGCAGCTAAGCGGAAACTATGAAGTACACTACAACAATGGAGTAAGTGTCCTTAGATTTCATCCAACAGAAGACTTAGGGCAGCAGTAAAACGGGAGCACTGCAGCAAAGTGGAGACGGGAGTTTAATACTGCAACATTCAAAGCTAAGTGGCAGCAACAGGGTAGGTCGATTCAATCAATCAATCAAAGGGCTGCACAAACCACAACGACATCCTCGGTAGAGCCCACATAAGGGCAAGGAAAAACTCACCCCAGTGGGACGTTGACAATGATGACTATGAGAAACCTCGGAGAGGACCACAAACATGATATTGTGAAAGTCCAATCCATAGTGGATCTAACGTAACCGTGAGAATCAAGTCCAAAGTGGATCCAATATAGTATCGAGAGTCCCATCCAAAGTGGAGCCAGCAGGAAACCATCCCAAGCGGAGGCGGACCAACAGCGCAGAGATGTCCCCAACCGATTCAAAGGTGCGCGGTCCATCCTGGGTCTCGACTCTGGACGAGCGGTCCATCCTGGGTCCCGACTCTGGACAGCCAGTACTTCATCCATGGCCACCAGACCGGACCCCCTCCACAAGGGAGGGGGAGGGACATAAGAGAAAAAGAAAAGAAACGGCAGATCAACTGGTCTAAAAAGGGAGTCTATTTAAAGGCCAGAGTATACAAATAAGTTTTAAGATGAGACTTAAATGCTTCTACTGAGGTAGCATCTCGAACTGTTATCGGGAGGGCATTCCAGAGTACTGGAGCCCGAATAGAAAACGCTCTACAGCCCGCAGACTTTTTTTGGGCTCTAGGAATCACTAATAAGCCGGAGTCCTTTGAACGCAGATGTCTTGCCGGGACATATGGTACAATACAATCGGCAAGATAGGCTGGAGCTAGACTGTGTAGTATTTTATACGTAAGTAGTAAAACCTTAAAGTCAACAGGAAGCCAGTGCAGGTGAGCCAGTACAGGCGTAATGTGATCAAACTTTCTTGTTCTTGTCAAAAGTCGAGCAGCCGCATTTTCTACCAACTGTAATCTTTTAATGTTAGAATTGGGGAGACTCGAAAATAATACGTTACAGTAATAAAGACGAGACGTAACAAACGCATGGATAATGATCTCAGCGTCTTCAGTGGACAAAATGAAGCGAATTTTAGCGATATTACGGAGATGAAAGAAGGCCGTTTTAGTAACGCTTTTAATGTGTGACTCAAAGGAGAGAGTTGGGTCGAAGATAATACCCAGATTCTTTACCGTGTCGCTTTGTTTAATTGTTTGGTTGTCAAATGTTGAAGTTGTATTATTAAATAGAGGTCGGTGTCTCGCAGGACCGATAATCAGCATTTCCGTTTTTTTGGCGTTGAGTTGCTAAAAGTCATGAGTGCTCAAAATTTCAACCAGAAGCTTGTGGATGGCTACCAAAAGCGCCTTATTGCAGTGAAACTTGCCAAGGGACATGTAACCAAATGTTAACATTGCTGCATGTACACTTTTCACCCAGCAGATTTAGTCACATTTTCAGTAGACCCATAATAAAACTACGACAACAGGGTACAGTACTTGATATTGAGTAAATTTCCTAAAATTTTATCCAAGAGGAGAAAAGGGCAACGAAAAAGTAGGCATGTTGCAGCAAAATGGAAACTATGGAGGTAAATACTGAAACATCTACAGGTACAGTACGGGGCAGCAACATAGTATGTTACACCAGAAGGTTTCCTCCAATTGTATCCACAAAGAGACTGAGGGCATAATTAATTATACTTGGCTAAGCTAATGTTAGTTTATAATTCAAAAAAAAAAAATAGTACCTGGCATCATCAATAGAGAGTAGAACCGAGACCAGCTGAGTAGGTACCATTTTAAGGAATAAAACACCTTCATTCTCTCCTTTCAGTACCCCTGCAAACCAAAATGATGTGAAATTAAGGGCCAGTGGAAAACAAACATGTCTGCCATTGAGATGTGTCCATACATGTGGTGCACCTTCTTCCTTGTTTCCCACACAGCTGCTCTCCAGCCTGGGGAGGCGGGGGCCCGACACCCCCATCACCCTCTGGCGACCATCATCTGGAGGATAGCGAGGGCCCGCCGGGAGTCAGCTGACTGGCACAGGCGCTGCCAACCAGATGCCGGCTGGAGGCTGGAGGGGATGTAAACAGAGGTTGGCAGAGGTGTCGCCCACCAGTACACACAATGGTACCTCCCTACTGTACATACTCTACTTCCTTTTGAGTGCATTCAGTCAAGTTTTTTGTTGATTCCCCCTCCCCCAATTACCATCTGGACTTTCCATGAGCTCCATGTTGAAACCTGCCAGACTCCATCACACTTTCGTCATACAAACTTAGCGGAACAGATGCCAGGAGACATGTTCAGGCTTATCGTTACAACTTGCCACATTGCCATCACTGGGACGCGTCAGAAAAAGCCAAAGAAAAAGCATATTTCGAGCAGTTTTCAAAACTACTAAGCGATGAGTAGCATATAACCAATCAGCAGCCAACAATTTGAAGAAGTTTAGTTTCCTGTTCTATGGTTATCCTCATATTTTCTCTGTCATTCCTGGAACTCTTAAAAAAAGGCATGTATCTAGTCGATACTATCAATCATCAATCAATTTTTACTTATATAGCCCTAAATCACTAGTGTCTCAAAGGGCTGCACAAACCACTACGACATCCTCGGTAGGCCCACATAAGGGCAAGGAAAACTCACACCCAGTGGGACGTCGGTGACAATGAGGACTATGAAAACCTTGGAGAGGAGGAAAGCAAGGGATGTCGAGCGGGTCTAACATGATACTGTGAAAGTTCAATCCATAATGGATCCAACACAGTCGCAAGAGTCCAGTCCAAAGCGGATCCAACACAGTAGCGAGAGTCCCGTTCACAGCGGAGCCAGCAGGAAACCATCCCAAGCGGAGGCGGATCAGCAGCGCAGAGATGTCCCCAGCCGATACACAGGCGAGCAGTACATGGCCACCGGATCGGACCGGACCCCCTCCACAAGGGAGAGTGGGACATAGGAGAAAAAGAAAAGAAACGGCAGATCAACTGGTCGAAAAAGGGAGTCTATTTAAAGGCTAGAGTATACAAATGAGTTTTAAGGTGAGACTTAAATGCTTCTACTGAGGTGGCATCTAGAACTGTTAGAACAGAGTACTGGAGCCCGGAGTCCTTTGAACGCAGATTTCTTGCCGGGACATATGGAACAATACAATCGGCAAGATAGGATGGAGCTAGACCGTGTAGTATTTTATACGTAAGTAGTAAAACCTTAAAGTCACATCTTAAGTGCACAGGAAGCCAGTGCAGGTGAGTCAGTACAGGCGTAATGTGATCAAACTTTCTTGTTCTTGTCAAAAGTCGAGCAGCCACATTTTGTACCAACTGTAATCTTTTAATGCTTGACATGGGGAGACCCGAAAATAATACGTTACAGTAATCGAGACGAGACGTAACAAACGCATGGATAATGATCTCAGCGTCTTTAGTGGACAGAATGGAGCGAATTTTAGCGATATTACGGAGATGAAAGAAGGCCGTTTTAGTAACTCTTTTAATGTGTGCCTCAAAGGAGAGAGTTGGGTTGAAGATAATACCCAGATTCTTTACCGAGTCGCCTTGTTTAATTATTTGGTTGTCAAATGTTAGAGTTGTATCATTAAATAGAGGTCGGTGTCTAGCAGGACCGATAATCAGCATTTCGGTTTTTTTGGCGTTGAGTTGCAAAAAGTTAGCGGACATCCATTGTTTAATTTCATTAAGACACGCCTCCAGCTGACTACAATCCGGCTACTATGATTACGCCGATATGTTTTGGCATTTTCTTTCATTTTTTTTAAATGTATATTATATTTATAAATTCAGGAAATATGTCCCTGGACACATATGACCAATGTATGATCCTGTAACTACTTGGTATCGGATTGATACCCAAAATTGTGGTATCAACCAAAACTAATGTAAAGTATCCAGACAACAAGAATAAGTGATTATTAAATTTTAAGAGTGTAGATAGAACATACCAAATGAGAAAGTAAGCAGATATTAACAGTAATTGAACAAGCAGATTAATAATTCATTTTCTACCACTTGTCCTTAATAATGTTGACAAAAAATTAGAATGATAAATGACACAATATGTTACTGCATATGTCAGCAGACTAATTAGGAGCCTTTGTTTGCTTACTTACTACTAAAAGACAAGTTGTCTAGTATTTGTTGACTATTCTATTAAAGGACTTAACTGCAACGGGAAACAAATGTTTAATGTACCTTAAGATTTTTTTGTTAAAATAAAGCCAATAATTGTGGTCCCCTTTATTTAGAAAAGTATCTAAATAATTTTAGCATCGGTACCAAAATATTGGTACAAATATCTATCATTATATATATATATATAATGATAGAGTTCATACGCAAAAACCGATAAACGCCATTTTGATAAAGTTTAGCCCAGCCTCGGTAATATATAGTTCGCCACTTCTATTGTGGTATACCAAAATCAATTTGTTTGCAAATGCGGACAAATGCCGCTTTTAACGTCATATAGTTCAGCGATTTATTGCAACGGCCGATAAGCGCCATGGATCATCTACCACAAAAGCCGATATATCCGTTTGCCCAACCAGCGCTGCAGTACGGGATCACGTGACAAACAAAATGGCGCCGCGCACGGACTCACTCAGTGTTGTTATCCACGCATGAATACTTTGGAAGCTTCTCCTGTGAACACTGTTAAGCCAGCGAAAAAAACTGACGTGTTGAAGTTATTATTTGATGTTGGCGCTAGCACGCGTGTCCGTGAGTTTTGCACCGCTGCGTTAAACGATGTTGTCGAGCATGGAGCTAATGTCGATAGCGATGATGAGTGAGCTGTTATCTGCACAGGAGTGTTTTTGATAGGCAAACCAGGTTGAGCATTTGTGGTTGTTTTATTAATAAAACATTGTCTTCATTGCAACACTGTTTTTTTTGTTTTTTCATTTTGTGCTGAAAAGCACAAGGTAAATATGTGAGGTCACAGTTCCAAAAAAGCATGTCCGGTTAGCAAGTACGAAAAAACAATGTTCGCAGAGACAGCTAGATTTATACGTACCAAGGGATCGAAACTGTTAAATAATGAAGTAAAGAAATGTGAACAGCTGTTACGTTGAAATGTGGCTTTCGATAAATTTCACGTTCTGTTTTTCTCTCTATCTTTATCTTGAATATTATGCGAAATAACAACCGCAAAGAAAACGATTTTGGAGATATCTGTTTTTGCGACATATCATAATTTGGATATATCTGCTTGGCCCTAGTGTGTGAATATGAGTGTGAATGTTGTCTGTCTATCTGTGTTGGCCCTGCGATGAGGTGGCGACTTGTCCAGGGTGTACCCCGCCTTCCGTCCGATTGTAGCTGAGATAGGCGCCAGCGCCCCCCGTGACCCCAAAAAGGAATAAGCGGTAGAAAATGGATGGATGGATGCTTTTGACGTAAAACCACATTAAACACTCTTACTTGAAAGCCATTCATTACATCAGCATTTCTTAAAAGTTTAGGCTTTCATGACTTGCTTATGTTGATATTAAATAAACCATTGTACGCTTGTACATGTACCGGCAACACCAGCAGGCAGAAAATCGTTAATATACAGAATCGGTCAAAATGGATTTATCTACTTTTGCATATGAACTCTTCATATATATATCATGATCATAAATAAACATATTTATATTCTCTTCATGTAATATTATGCTCCTTCCAGTGCTGTTGTTTTAAGGTTAGCGTTTTTATCCAATCGGAATTCCGCTAGCCAATGTTGCCATGCTGTACAAAATCTGCCCGGGGCCTACAGAATCAACAATGTCTGTGCACTGTAAGTGAACAGGCACAGACAGTTGATAGATAATTGGGACAGCCAATCAGATCACAAGTTGTTGACAGTAGCCTATCTAAGTAGCCTGATGTTAACGAGACTGTGATTGGATACACACTTATCATTCCAAAGTGAGTATCCATTCACAAGTTTCAATGAAGCAGGAAGTAGGAAGTGTTGTGCCGTAGCAATATCTGGCTAGCAGAGAAGGAGAACAAAACATTGATCAGGTGGCAGATATATATTTGCAATATATATCTGCAATATATATATTTGCAATATATATCTCTTTAAATATCCTTCCAGAAGGATATTTAAAGAGAAACTACATCTTGTGAGACCATGTCAGCCAACCCAGGAAGCTAGCTCCGCTGCTCTGGCGATGAAATGGTGAAATGTTCTCCATTTCCACTCGTATTTCTGATTCTGAATCAGCCGACTAAGAGGGGTACCACTGGTTTATACGGCGTCGAATGGGTCCTACTAATTGTGAGTTCAAATATTAAATGTTTTCAATTTTTATATTTTTTTTGCAATTTTTATTTTGACAGTACCACATAAGATATGTTTTAATTGCTGATGCGTTTTAATTGATTTTTAAATGCGCCAGAACGTAACCCATTTTGTACACTGTTGATGTACTTTATTGTGCAGTAGTGCATAAATGTGTTCCGTTATAGTATTTCTCCAGCAATGGTCATGTTAAGTTAAAAAGTTAAAGTACCCATGATTGTCACACACACACTAGATGTGGCAAAATTCTCTGCATTTGACCCATCCCCAAATTCACTCCCTGGGACGTGAGGGGAGCAGTGAGCAGCAGCGATGGCCGCACCCGGGAATCATTTTTGGTGATTTAACCCCCAATTCTAACCCTTGATGCTGAGTGCCAAGCAGGGAGGTAATGGGTTACATTTATATAGTCTTTGGTATGACTCGGCCGAGGTTTGAACTCCCGACCTACCGATCTCAGGGCGGACACTGAGTGGTGACATCAATGATGGTATTTTGAGAGGTAATCTTTGAAGTCGGACATCACAGAAGGCCACTAATAATATATATATATATATATATATATATATATATATATATATACACACACACATATACACTATTTTGCCAAACGTATTTGGTCACCTGCCTTAACCTGCCTATGAACTTGAATGGCCATCCCATTACTAACCCACATGGTTCAATATGATGTCGGTCCACCTTTCCTAGGTATTCCAGCTTCAACTTTTCTGGGAAGGCTGTCCACAAGGTTGCAGAGTGTGTTTATAGGAATTTTTCTACCATTCAGTGGTGAGGTCACACACTGATGTTGGTCGGGAAGGCCTGGGTCTCAGTCTCCGTTCTAATTCACCCCAAAGGTGTTCCATCGGGTTCAGGTCAGGACTCTGTGCAGGCCAGTCAAGTTCATCCACACCAGACTCTGTCATCCATTACTTTGCTTTGTGCACTGGTGCAAAGTCATGTTGGAAGAGGAAGGGGCCAGCTCCAAACTGTTCCCTCAAGGTTGGGAACATGGCATTGTCCAAAATATTTTTGGTATCCTGGAGCATTCAAAAGTTCCTTCCACCGGAACTAAGGGGCCAAGCCCAACTCCTGAGAAACAACCCTACACCATAATTCCTCCTCCACCGAATTTCAGACTCGGCACAATGCAGTCCATTCTTTCACAAACGTTTGTAGAAACAGTCTCCATGCCTCAGTGCTTGATTTTACACACCTTTGCCCCGGCCAAGTTATTAGGACACCTGATTCTCATCATTTGGATGGGTGGCCAAATACTTTTGGCAATATAGTGTATATATAATTATTTTATAATTTCAGTTTTGTAGATATATGGGGCTATACACTGCAAAGACGAAGAATAAATTTAATCAGTGATGCATTGTTCATTAGAAAACTGTTGTGTTGTATTGTTGTATTTTTGTTATTTTCCTGTCTTCTCCTTGTTGCCTTTTGTGTTTGTTTCTCCTCTACCCATTAGTTCCAGCAAGGCACACCTGCGACTAATCGCTACCCGGCACTATATAAGGTCATCACAGTCAGCTGCTCCTTGCCGGTTATTGTCACCTGTGCTCTCCATGTGCTCATGCCTGACTCGCATCCTCTAACTCGGTACGTGCTCCGTCTTTTTTTTTAAATCATCATTCCTTACCTCTTAGTTTTGCTCCCTAGTTCCTCAGTAATCGAGAGAAGTTTTTCATTGGAACCTTTTGCTGACCTCCAAGAGTCCTCCTTCTGTTTAGTATCTCCATGGTGTGCACTTCTGCCCCATCGCCTTTAGTTAATTTATTTTTATACTTATTAAAGACAATCTATTATTGTGATTCTACCTCGCCTCCCGTCTCTGCATCCTGGGGTCCAGTCCTAGCTCAAAACACACCAGTTATCACATACCCTCATCAGTGGTGTCTACAAAAAGCCAAATAAAAAGTTCATCTGAGAAATGGCATTCGACAGGTTATCCGTAGCGTATCTATTGCATCGTTTTCTGAGCTACAAACAAGTTTTCATCTCTGACATTGACTATTATTTTTCACAAAGTGAAACAAACAAGAGGTTGGTTGGGGGTGTACATGAAATATGAAATTGTTTACTGTAGTACATTCCAGTGACAACACTCGTAGTAATAGAAGTAACACATTCCCCCTGTTGTTGTTTGGGGGGTGTCAGAACCACGGCCCTCACTACACCCACCCAGTTGGCCTTCTGACGTCAAAGAAAAAGCAAGAAATGGGCTAATAAAGAATGATCGGAGGTGCCAAATAGTAATCCTTGGCCACACAGTGAATAATTCACCATATTTACCTGCTCACTTCTCATGCTCGCTGCTTGATAAATAAATGATAAATAAATGAAGCGAGAAGGGCCAACATGGGAATACATGCTAATTGGGCATGGGGGGGGGGAGAGAGAGGAGGGCCGCTGGAGGGTCTAAGTCAGAGGTATGTTGCCATCTTCTGGTCCTGTGGACAAACTTCAGGGGGGGAAAGGGACGCCTAAATTCATCTCACAGCTCCAATGATCCACGTTGGAGAAATGAAGCTGAGCAGGTACATTCAGTGAGTGTTCGAACATACAATAACTTGATTTTTCCAAAGAAATATGAGAAAATTCATTTAAAATGTCATGTTATAGTCATGCATCAGTATCAATAAATAAACATATGGTAGATTATGTAAAAATGATACAGGTAGGTTGTTTTGGTAGTAAATGGCTTTAAAAGTATGGACATTTTAAATATGATTTTAAAATAATGTATACATGTATGGAATACAATTTATCAAAAAGGTCATGTTATAGTCATGCATCAGTATCAATAAATAAATGTATGATAAGTTATGTAAAAACGATACAAGTAGGTTGTTTTTTTGGTGTATGGCTCTAAAAGTCTAGGAATTTTAAATAGGATTTTAAAATAATGTATACATGTATAGAATACAATTAATTAAAAAGGTTGTGTTATGGTCATGAATCAGTATCAATAAATAAACTTATGATGATTTATGTAAAAATGATACAGGTAGGTTGTTTTGGTTGTATATGGCTTTAAAAGTCTGAATCATTTTAAGTAGGATTTTAAAATAATGTGTACATGTATATAATACAAGTGCTTAAAAATGTCATGTTATAGTCATGCACCGGTATCAATAAATAAACGTATGATAAATTATGTAAAAATGATACATGTAGGTGTTTTTTGCGGTATATGGCTTTAAAAGACTATACATATTAAATATGATTTTAAAGTAATGTGTACATGTATAGAAAACAGTTAATTAAAAAGGTCATGTTATGGTTATGCATCAGTATCAATAAATAAACCTATGATACATTATGTAAAAATGATACAGGTCAGTTGTTTTTTGTGGTATATGGCTTTAAAAGTCTGACACATTTTAAATATGATTTTAAAATAATGTATAGAATAAAATAAATAAAAAATGTCATGTTACAGTCATGTGTCGGTATCAATAAATGAACGTATGATAAATCATGTAAAAATGATAGAGGTAGGTTATTTTTGTGGTGTATAGCTTTAAAAGTCTAGAAATTTTAAATAGGCTTTAAAATAACGTATACATGTATAGAATAAAATTCATTAAAAATGTCATGTTATAGTCATGCACCGGTATCAATAAATAAACGTATGATAAATTATGTAAAAATGATACAGGTAGGTGTTTTTTGCGGTATATGGCTTTAAAAGACTATACATATTAAATATGATTTTAAAATAACGTGTACATGTATAGAATACAGTTAATTAAAAAGGTCATTTTATGGTTATGCATCAGTATCAGTAAATAAACTAATGATGATTTATGTAAAAATGATACAGGTCAGTTGTTTTTTGTGGTATATGGCTTTAAAAGTCTGACACATTTTAAATATGATTTTAAAATAATGTATACATGTATAGAATAAAATAAATAAAAAATGTCATGTTACAGTCATGCGTCAGTATCAATAAATGAACGTATGATAAATCATGTAAAAATGATAGAGGTAGGTTATTTTTGTGGTGTATAACTATAAAAGTCTAGAAATTTTAAATAGGCTTTAAAATAACGTATACATGTATAGAATAAAATTCATTAAAAATGTCATGTTATAGTCATGCACCGGTATCAAAAAATAAACGTATGATAAATTATGTAAAAATTATACAGGTAGGTTGTTTTTGTGGTGTATGGCTCTAAAAGTCTAGGAATTTTAAATAGGATTTTAAAATAATGTATACATATATAGAATACAATTAATTAAAAAGGTCATGTTATGGTCATGAATCAGTATCAATAAATACACTTATGATGATTTATGTAAAAATGATACAGGTAGGTTTTTCTGGTGGTATATGGCTCTGAAAGTCTGACAAATTTTAAATATGATTTTAAAATAATGTATACATTTATAGAATAAAATAAATTAAAAATGTCATGTTATAGTCATGCATCAGTATCAATAAATAAACGTATGATGAATTATGTAAAAAATTGTACAGGTAGGTTGTTTTGGTGGTAAATGGCTTTAAAAGTATGGACATTTTAAATATGTTTTTAAAATAATGTATACATGTATAGAATACGATTAATTAAAAAGGTCATGTTATAGTCATGCACCGGTATCAATAAATAAACGTATGATACATTAAGTAAAAAATGATACAGATAGGTTGTTTTAGTGGTAAATGGCTTTAAAAGTATGGAAATTTTAAATATGATTTTAAAATAATGTATACATGTATAGAATACAATTAATTAAAAAGGTCATGTTATAGTCATGCATCAGTATCAATAAACGTATGATAAATTATGTAAAAATAATACAGGTAGGTTGTTTTTGTGGTGTATGGCTTTAAAAGTCTAGAAATTTTAAAATAATGTTTACATGTATAGAATAAAATTCATTAAAAGGTCATATTATAGTCATGCATCACTATCAATAAATAAACGTATGATAAAGTATATGTAAAAATGATACAGGTAGGTGTTTTTTGTGGTGTAGGGCTTTAAAAGTCTACAAATGCTAAATATGATTTTAAAATAATGTATACATGTATAGAAAAAAAAATAATTAAAAAGGTCATGAATCAGTATCAATTAATAAATGTATGATGCATTATGTAAAAATGATAAAGGTATGTTGTTTTTGTGGTGTATGGCTTTAAAAGTCTAGAAATTTTAAATAGGGTTTTAAAACAATGTATGCATCTATAGAATAAAATTAATTAAAAATGTCATGTTACAGTAATGCATCAGTATCAATAAATAAACTTATGACAAATTATGTAAAACTGATACAGGGAGGTTGTTTTTTAGGTATATGGCTTTAAAAGACTAGAAATGTTAAATATGATTTAAAAATAATGTATACATGTATATAATACAAATACAAAGAATAAATCATCTGTTATTGTAAGTTTTTATGATACTATAAACTATATTTTAGGGTGTATTATATATTAAGTGTATTTTAGCGTAACGTAGGTTGTTTTTGTGATATGTGCCTTTAAATATCCATCCATCCATCTCCTTCCGCTTATCTGAGGTCGGGTCGCGGGGGCAGCAGCCTAAGCAGGGAAACCCAGACTTCCCTCTCCCCAGCCACTTCATCCAGCTCTTCCCGGGGATCCCGAGGCGTTCCCAGCGTGCCTTTAAATAATTAGATTTTATTTAGTTTTTTCTTAACAATAAAAATAAAAACTAATGCAAATAACACTTGCGTTGTTGTATATGCATAATATATTATGAACTATATTTATAAGTGTATATCCACGTAACAATGTTTGTTTTGTGATGTATGGCATTGAATATTGAGAAAGTTAAGATATGAATTAAAAGATAAAACTATAAAATAAAAAACAATCAAGATATGAGTTAATCTGGTATGGTAAATGTAAACTATCACCGACGTCCCACTGGGTGTGAGTTTTTCCTTGCCCTTACTGTATGTGGGCTTTGTACCAAGGATGTCGTTCTGCTTAGTGCAGCCCTTTGAGACACTTGTGATTTAGGGCTGTACAAATAAACATTGATTGATTGATTGATTGATTGATTGATTGATTGATTGAAAAAATATTACGGAATATGATTAAAAAGTATAATATTAAAAGCGTATATTAGTATAACCGTTTTTTTTTTTTTTTTGTGGTTAACAGCTTTAAATATCGAGAAATTTAAATGTTAATTCATAGAAAATTATAAAATAAATAAAATTCAGATATTGGCCCATCTGTTATTGTAAATGTAAACTATATTGCAAAATATGTTTACAGAAATAATATTATAACTATATTAGAAACGCTAGTTGTTTTTGTGGTATATGGCTTTAATATCTAAAAAAATTAAATATGAATTAAAAACTATATTATAAAGGAGAATACAGATAGAAGCCTATCTATCTATCCATATATATATATATATATATATATATATATATATACATATATATTTATAAAATGTCGATTCTTGGGGTCGCGATTCGATTATATATTGATTTTCTTCGATTCAATATATTTCCGTTTCAAAACGATTCTGTATTCATTCAATACATGGGATTTCAGCAGGATCTACCCCAGTCTGCTGACATGCTAGCAGAGTAGTAGATTAAAAAAAAAAAAGCTTTTATAATTGTAAAGGACAATGTTTTATCAACTGATTGCAATAATGTAAATGTATTTTAATTATTAAACAAACCAAAAATATGAATTATTTTATCTTTGTGAAAATATTGGACACAGTATGTTGTCAAGCTTATGAGATGCGATGCAAGTGTAAGCCACTGTGACACTATTGTTCTTTTTTTTTTTAATTTTTATAAATGTCTAATGATAATGTCAGTGAGGGATTTTTAATCACTGTTATGCTGAAATTATAACTAATATTGATACTGTTGTTGATAATATTAATTTTGTTTCACTACTTTTGGTTTGTTCTGTGTCGTGTTTGTGTCTCCTCTCAATTGCTCTGTTTATTGCAGTTCTGAGTGTTGCTGGGTCAGGTTTGGTTTTGGAATTGGATTGCATTGTTATGGTATTGCTGTGCGTTGTTTCGTTGGATTGATTAAAAAAAAAAAAACATTAAAAAAAAAAGGATTAAAAAAAAAAAGAGAATCGATTCTGAATCGCACAACGTGAGAATCGCCGTTCGTATTGGAATCGATTTTTTCCCACACCCCTAATATATATATATATATATATATATATTTGTATATATATATATATATATATATATATATATATATATATATATATATATATATATATATATATATATATATATATATATATATATATATGCATATATATATATATATATATATATATATATATATATAT
>NC_084629.1:28486831-28494331 GCF_033978795.1 Nerophis ophidion | reverse complement strand
TGTCTTTATTTGTTTTTCAACATGCTTTCACTGCGATGAGTTGGCGACTTGTCCAGGGTGTACACCGCCTTCCGCCCGATTGTAGCTGAGATAGGCACCAGCGCCCCCCCCCCCCCCCACCACCCAAAGGGAATAAGCAGTAGGAAATGGATGGATGGATGTTTTGTGGACAACACTGCCCCTAGAGGCTCTATGGAGAACTGTTGTCCCAGCTCACCATGAAGTGGTTGTCCAAATGTAACAAAAAAAAAGAAGAAAAAAAAAGGGTGGAGGGCTTTTGTTACAAATGACCAAAAGTTTAAAGATCTTTAATTGTGCTTCATTTTCTTTCATGTGACTATTACTTGTATCTATTTGTCTTCTTTTGGGGGCAGACAGCTGCTCCCTCTGCTATTACGACACACACGCACATGCACACACACACACACACACACACCCTCAAACACGATTTCCAATGAAAGGATAAAAAATGAGAATGAGCTTTAATTGCTTTTTCATGATGCGGTGCAAAAATGCGGCGTAAAAAAGCCCAATTAGAGTCTTTTCAGCGGCTGCTGCAGACAGCGGGGTTCGGCCTTGATTGTCTGTCTTCGCTGGCTGCTCCGCTCCAGAAGGTGATGGTAGCGGCCTGGACCCCTATTACCCTCTGAGCCTTCTGGTGAATTTGGCAGAAAAAATACAACTAGACCCAGAGAGAGAGGGAGAGAGAGAGAGGGGGAGAGAGGGAGGTCTGGGCTAAGAAGAAAAAGGTGCAGAAGGCCCAGAAGTCTCCCTGAAGAAAGACTTGATGTTCTCTAATGGAGGAGTGCTGCTGCCATCCAAGCACGCAACTAGACGCTCTCCGACTCGTGCGGCTGCCTCAACGTGGACGTTCTTCACAGCAGATGCTTCGTATTAATTGGTCTACCAAGGCCTGACCCCGACTTCTGCACTTTTATATTTATTAGTATTTGCTATAAGCTGGCAGACTCTCAGCTCCAATAACAGCACTTCTTCAGGGAGCGTTTGTACAAGACCCGTGACGGATGGCTCTGCTGTCTTTTCTGCTACGCATGCGAACAGCACCGGCCGGGCCATATGCTGCTGGCACACACACCAGCACGCAAACACACACACAAACACACACACACACACACACACACACACACACACACACACACACACACACACACACACACACACACACGCAAACAAACACACACACACGCACATGCAAACAAACCTACAAACAAACACACACACACACATATGCAAACAAACACACAAACACAAACACACAAAGAAACACACACACGCACAAACAAACAAACAAACACACATGCAAACAAACACACAAAGAAATACACATATAGAAACAAACACTCACACATGCAAACAAACACACACACACACGCACATGCAAACAAACACACAAACAAACACACACACACACACACATGTGCAAACAAACACATGAACAAAAACACACAAACACACAGAGAAACACACACACCCACATGCAAACAAACTAACAAACAAACAAACACACACACACACACACACACATGTGCAAACAAACATACAAACAAAAACACACAAATAAACACATACACTCACACGCAAACAAACAAACAAACAAACACACAAATAAACACACACATACATACACACAAAACACTCATAAAAAAACAAACACACACACACACACATATGCAAACAAACACATGAACAAACACACACACACACAAAGAAACACATACACTCACACGCAAACAAACACACGTACACACATACAAACAAACACACACAAAAAATACACACACACAAACAAACTCACTCACACATGCAAACAGACACACACACGCACTACACTTAAACACACAAACAAACACACACACACACACATATGCAAACAAACACACAACAAACACACACAAACACACAAACACACATGACACACAAAGAAACACACACTCACATGCAAACAAACAAAAAAACAAACAAACACACATGCAAACAAACACATAAAGAAATACACACACACAGACAAACACATACAATATATGCAAACACACACACACATACATTACACTCACACACACATGCAAAAACACACATGCAAACAAACACACACAGACATACACACACACAAACAAACACACTCACACATGCAAACACACACACAAACACATACAGTATATGCAAACACACACACATACACACACATACAATAGACTCACATACACATGCAAAAACACGCACGCACGCAAACAAACACACACATGCAAACAGACACAAACACACATGCACGCAAACACACACAAACACACAAAAACACACACACTCACACGCAAACAAACAAACAAACAAACACACATGCAAACAAACACACAAAGAAATACACACACACAAACACACACACACATGCAAACACACACACACACACAAACACATACAGTATATGCAAACGCACGCAGACACACATACAATACACTCACACACACATGCAAAAACACACATGCAAACAAACGCACACGCACGCAAACAAACACACACATGCAAACAGACACAAACACACATGCACGCAAACACAAACAAACACACAAAGAAACACACACACTCACACACAAACACACAAAGAAACACACACACTCACATGCAAACAAACAAACAAACAAACAAACACACATGCAAACAAACACACAAAAACACACACACACAAACATACACACTCACACATGCAAACACACACACACACATACAGTATATGAAACACACACACACATACAATACACTCACACACACATGCAAAAACACACATGCAAACAAACGCAAACGCACGCAAACAAACACACACATGCAAACAGACACACACACACATGCACGCAAACACACACAAACACACAAAGAAACACACACTCACACGCAAACAAACAAACAAACAAACAAACAAACAAACACACATGCAAACAAACACACACACACATGCAAACACACACACACACACAAACACATACAGTATATGCAAACACACACACACACACATACAATACACTCCCCCACACATGCAAAAACTCACATGCAAACAAACACACACACACGCAAACAAACACACACATGCATACAGACACAAACACACATGCACGCAAACACACACAAACACACACACTCACACGCAAACAAACAAACACACATGCAAACAAACACACAAAGAAATACACACACACAAACAAACACACTCACACATGCAAACACACATTCACACACAAACACATACAGTATATGCAAACACACACACACACACACACATACAATAGACTCACATACATATGCAAAAACACACATGCAAACAAACGCACACGCACGCAAACAAACACACACATGCAAACAGACACAAACACACATGCACACAAACACACAAAAACACACACATGCAAACACACAAAAATAGAAATAAACACACACATGTAAAGACACACACATGCAAACACACACGAGGGAGGGAGAGTAAAGTGATTGAGTATGGATGGATAATAGAGGATGAAAGGATGGATAATAGAGGATTGGAGGAATGGAGGAAGGAGTGATAGAGAATGAGGAGGGGGGATGTAGGATGGAGTGATAAGGAGGGAGGGATGGATAATAGAGGGACGGATGATAAAGGGATTGGGTATGGATGGATAATAGAGGGACAGAGGATGAATGGATAATTGAGGGATGGAGGATAAAGGGATGGATAACAGAGGGATGGAGGGTAGACGATTAGAAGGGAGGATGTAGGATGGAGTGATGGAGGGGTAAAGGAGAGAGGGATGGATAATAGAGGGATGGAGGATAAAGGGATGGGGCATGGATGGATAATAGAGGGATGAGGATGAATGGATAATAGAGGGATGGAGCATAAAAGGATGGATAATAGAGGGATGGAGGATGTAGGATGGAGTGATGGAGGGATAAGGAGAGAGAGATGGCGAATAGAGGGATGGTGGAGGAAGGATTAGTGTTGAAGGAAGGGGGATAGTGGGATGGAAGGATGAAAGGGCGGAAGATGGAGGAAGGAGGATGGAGTGATGAGGACAGAGAGAGGGAGGTATGGAGGAGGGAGAGGAATGATGAAGTAATGGAAGGATGGAGGAAGGAGAATGGAGAATGGAGCTTTAGAACAGTGGTTCTCAAATGGGGGTACGCGTACCCCTGGGGGTACTTGAAGGTATGCCAAGGGGTACGTGAGATTTAAAAAAAAATTCTAAAAATAGCAACAATTCAAAAATCCTTAATATATTTATTGATTAATACTTCAACAAAATATGAATGTAAGTTCATAAACTGTGAAAAAAAATGCAACAATGCAATATTCAGTGTTGACAGCTAGATTTTTGTGGACATGTTCCATAAATATTGATGTTTATGATTTCTTTTTTTGTGAAGAAATGTTTAGAATTAAGTTCATGAATCCATTACAATCCCCAAAGAGGGCACATTAAGTTGATGATTACTTCTATGTAGAAATCTTTATTTATATTGAATCACTTGTTTATTTTTAAACAAGTTTTTAGTTGTTTTTATATCTTTTTTTCCAAATAGTTCAAGAAAGACCACTACAGATGAGCAATATTTTGCACTGTTATACAATTTAATAAATCAGAAACTGATTTTACTTCTTCATCTCTTTTTTTCAACCAAAAATGCTTTGCTCTGATCCGGGGGTACTTGAATGAAAAAAATGTTCACAGGGGGTACATCACTGAAAAAAGGTTGAGAACCACTGCTATAGAAGAATGGAGCAGGAAGGATAGAGAGACGAAGGAGGGAGGATGGATATGAGTGACGGAGGAGGGAGAATGAACGGATGGAAGGATAGAGGAATGGAGGAGGGGAGGTGGGATGAAGAAAAAGGTAGACAAAGAGAAAGTGATCAGGATGAAAAGTTGGGAGACTCAGAAAGTTTAGGTGACGTGAAAAAGTCTTTCAACTCTTTCCATGACATGTGTGCAGTGGAAACACATCAATGTGTACTTTTACTGTCTTTCCACTGCCAGCCCACTTACTAATGTGTACACTCTACACTCTACACTCTACACTCTACACTCTACACAGTACACTCTACACAGTGTAGTGTACACAGTACACTACACAGAGTACACAGTACACTACACACTCTAAACCAGGGGTCACCAACCTTTTTGAAATCAAGAGCTACTTCTTGGGTACTGATTAATGCAAAGCGCTACCAGTTTGATACACACTTAAATATTTTGCCAGAAATAGCCAATTTGCTCAATTTACCTTTAATAAATAAATCTATACATATATATTTAAAAAAATGGGTATTTATGTCTGTCATTCCGTCGTACATTTTTTTTCCTTTTACAAAAGGTTTTTTGTAGAGAATAAATGATGAAAAACCACTTAATTGAACGGTTTAAAAGAGGAGAAAACACGAAAAAAATGAAATTGAAATTTTGAAACATAGTTTATCTTCAATTTCGACTCTTTAAAATTCAAAATTCAACCGAAAAAAAGATGAGAAAAACTAGCTAATTCGAATCTTTTTGAAAAAATTAAAAAAGAATTTATGGAACATCATTACTATTTTTTCCTGATTAAGATTCATTTTAGAATTTTGATGACATGTTTTAAATAGGTTAAAATCCAATCTGCACTTTGTTAGAATATATAACAAATTGGACCAAGCTATATTTCTAACAAAGACAAATCATTATTTCTTCTAGATTTTCCAAAACAAAAATTTTAAAATAAATTCAAAAGACTTTGAAATAAGATTTGATTTTGATTCTACAGATTTTCTAGATTTTTCAGAATAATTTTTTTGAATTTTAATCATAAGTCTGAAGAAATATTTGACAAATATTCTTCGTCGAAAAAACAGAAACTAAAATGAAGAATTAAATAAAAATGTATTTAGTATTCTTTACAATAAAAAAAAAAAATAATAATAATTACTTGAACATTGATTTAAATTGTCCGGAAAGAAGAGGAATTAATTTAAAAGGTAAAAAGGTATGTGTTTTAAAAATCCTAATATCATTTTTAAGATTGTATTTTTTTTTCTCTAAAATTGTCTTTCTGAAAGTTATAAGAAGCAAAGTAAAAAAAATAAATGAATTTTTTTAAACAAGTGAAGACCAAGTCTTTAAAATATTTTCTTGGATTTTCAAATTTTATTTGAGTTTTGTCTCTCTTAGAATTAAAAATGTCGAGCAAAGCAAGACTAGCTTGCTAGTAAATAAAAAAAATTCAAAAAATACAGGCAGCTCACTGGTAAGTGCTGCTATTTGAGCTATTTTTAGAACAGGCCAACGGGCTACTCATCTGGTCCTTACGGGCTACCTGGTTCCCGCTGGCACCGCGTTGGTGACCCTGCTGTACACAGTGGTATTGACTCTGAATGACTGTAAAGTGAATGTTGTTATTGCAAATGAACTGTCAGTTTGTTGTATTTACAGTAAAACCTGGTCAGTGTTTATACAGTGCAGTACTGTAAATTAAAAAACTATCAACTCTTCTGCTCTATATTTCCAGTGACATGTACTGTACTAAAAAAAAAATCGGTAATTTTACTGTATATGTAATGTGTTTTAGAGTAAAAAACTAGCAGTTTAGTCGCCGGAATTTTACTGTAAAATTGACAGTGTTTTTTACACCAAATTATAGTAAATTGAAAACTGGTAATGCTGTTATTTTTAAGGTCAAATTCTGGTATTGTTCTGATATCGTGTAAAAACACGGCTAGTATCGCTGATACTAACAGCGATACTTTCGATTGGAAATGTCATGGTCAATGTGAATTGATCCATTTTGTGAATTATTTAAAAAAGTACAGAAAAAAACTTGTACCAAAGTATCAATCGATACGTTAAGCAAGTATCGATATTTAGAGCGATACACCCATCCTTTCTGGCAACGTAGCTGCCAGTTTATATATTTTTAAAAAAAATCAAAAAGACAAAGGTAATGGAAAAATAATTTCAAAAAATAAAAAAAAACACAAAAATATTTAATAAAATGATTAAATAGGTGTGGAATGAGTAGCATGTTTTTCATATTTGTAGAAAAAAATAAGAGCAGCAATTACAATATAAATAAACATTGAAGAAATGACAATGCACAAACATAAATTAATTGATGACTTGGAAGAGGATATATAACGCATTAACTCTAACATACTTTTTTATATGTAATCATTCTCTATACGCAACACACTTTTTAATATAAATATATATATATATATATATCCAACATACTTTTTCAAGTAGAATAATTCACAATATGCAACACACTTACTCTTTTATATATAATCATTTACTGGACGCAACATACTTTTTAATATATAATTTTCTTTATACACATACTTTTTATGTGTATGGAGAATACATATGCAACATACTTTTTTATATACAATCATTCTCTATATGCAACACCATCCCATCCATTTTCTACCGCTTATTCCCTTTAGGGGTCGCGGGGGGCACTGGCGCCTATCTCAGCTACAATCGGGCA